>NC_052509.1:3219743-3244743 GCF_014356525.2 Nilaparvata lugens
ATAACGTAATAAATACATTTATACATATGTGATGTGAATACCATCGTAAATAATTGCAAATAACATTTTAAGCACCTCTCTGATCAAAAAGTTCCACCACACTGTAAAAACACATTTCTATTAGCCAGTTCTTCAATTTATTCTTAAACAAAACTTTGGATTCAATTGTAGATAATATAGGTGGGAGAGAGTTCAATATTTTTCTGCTCATGTGATCAGGACAACTTTGGAAAAAGAAGTTCTATGTACATCCAGTCTTAGAGCATTCCTAGACCTCGTGTTGTAGCTATGAATGTCCGATCCTCTAGCCCAGGAAGCTCTATGTTTAAATCCATGTAGTGCAGCCTCGAGTATGTATAGACAGGGAAGAGTGAGAATTCTGGCGCTTTGGAACAGGGGCCTACAAGGGGTTCTGGGAGGTTTCCCAAGCATCATCCTGACTACTCGCTTTTGTGATCTGAATACTCTGCCGAATCCAGTTGAAGAGCCCCAGAATATCAAGCCGTATGTTAGTAGAGGTTGGAAGTATCCATAATAAGCCGCGAACACTACGCTCTTGTTCATATTCAACGTTAATCTTGAGATAGCAAATGTCGCTCTGCTCAGTCGTTTCACAACTTCGTCAACATGATTGTTCCACCTCAAACAAGCATCAACCTCAATTCCTAGAAAGCCACAAGCACCTTTGTGTTTGATTTCTTTCGAATCCATCTTGAAATCCAGTAAATTAGGGAATGCAGGGCGGTTGGAATCATTAATTATTGAAAAATTGACAAAACAGGTCTTCTCCACGTTGACTTTGAGTCTGTTTGCCCTGCACCAATTCTCGATGCTTTCTATGACGAGCTCTCCCTGCCTTAGAAGTTGCTGCAGATTATTTCCGACAACAAGAAAGTTCGCATCATCTGCAAATAGAACACTACTGGCAACAGGTACATTACTGGGTAAATCATTTATAAACAATGAAAATAACACAGGACCGAGAACTGTCCCCTGTGGTACTCCTCTCTTTATCTGGCAAGCTTTCGATCTGTATTTATGATTCACTATTTTCTGTTTTGTGTCTTCAATTTCTACAATCTGCAATCTATCCGTTGTGAATGATTTCAGCCATTTTAGTGCTGAACCTCTAAAACCATAATGTCGCAACTTCTCTATCAAAATATCGTGATCAATACTATCGAATGCTCGTTGGAAATCGATAAAGAAACCCAAAGCCTTTTTTTCAGTATCCAGTGACTTGTATATTCGGCAAAGGAAGTTATTAATGGCATCGATAGTCGACTTTCCGTGTCGAAACCCGAACTGACTTGAAGAGAGAATTGCATTTACTTCAAGGTGCTCTGCAACGGTTGTTATAGCCAATTTCTCATACAACTTAGCAAATGAGCTCGTGACTGATATTGGTCGAAAGTTGCTTACTTCTGAAGTGGATCCTTTTTTATGAACTGGAATAACTTTCCCCACCTTCAATTGACAAGGAAACGTTCCTGAGCTGAATGATAAATTGATAAGCTTTGTTGTTATACTTCTTATTGGCTCGAAACACTCCTTCAATATACTGCTTGGAATATCATCCACTCCACTCGACATTTTGCTCTTGACATTTTTCAAGGCTGAAGAAACCTCCTCCTCTGAAAATTTAGGAAATCTATCTAAGGTGGCGCCTACGTACATACGATTTGATAGCAAAGGCTTGAACGATAAGTTTGAGTGCGTAGTTTGATCGGCAACATTTATGAAATACTCATTTATCCTATCTGGTATGAGATCAATCGAGCAGACTTCGACACCATTAATAGTTTTAGGATAATTCTTTTTCACGGTGTTTGCGACCGTCTCCATTTTTATTAACTTCCAAATTAGTTTCGATTTATTTTCTGACGACGCAAACACTCTTTCTGCATACGCTTGCCTTGATGAAACAATTAAATGTCTTATAAGCCGCGACATGTCCTTCAGCCTATCCTTGTATGTTATTTCGGTTGGAAATTTTCTCGCAAGAAGTATAAGATCTCTTTTAGCTTCACAAATGAACTCTAATAGCGGTGAAGTCCACTTTATTTTCTTATTGTCATTTTTCTTCTTCCGATAAACAATTGGGAACGATTCACTAAATGCTCGACAATATACGCTCAAGAAATTATTGAATTTTTCATCAACCGAATTTCCACTATTAAACACCATTGACCAGTCTACTTCAGCAAGTCGTCTTAGAAATTTTAGTTTCGCATTTCCTGAATAAAATCGTGATGAGAAAAGGTGTCCATCATTACCATCCGTGTTTGCCAATTTATAGTTTACAACTTGAGCACAATGGTCGGAAAGTCCTAATTCTATTACATCTACATATTTAGTCTCAATCATTGGCGTCACGAAACAATTATCAATCAACGTTGAGGATGTCTCTGTTATTCTTGTGCAACTCTTAACCAATCCTCTTAGACCGTATGCCTCAAATAAAGATTCCAGTGTCTTTCTTCTATTTGAATCCACCATGAAGTCTACGTTGAAATCACCGAGCACTATACAGCTCTCAAATCTATTTGTAATTTTTGAGAGAATTTCCTCCAGTTTGTCAGTAAAATTTTTGTAATCATTATTGGGCGGTCTATATATACATACAATCGCACATTTTGTGTGCACTGCCACTGCCACTTCAAAATCATTGCCCTCTGCCTGTTTAATATCTAGTTTATTAGCCAGTATGCCTTCTCTTGCATAAATTGCCACTCCGCCCCCTTGTCTATCGGTCCTATTTTTTGATGAAATGAGGTTAAAATTATTAATGTTCACTGAGTTATCATTCTGAAGCCAGGTTTCTGATAGGCACAAAAAGTCAATTCGGGTTTTTTTATCATTTTTCTTTATATTTTCAAGTTGAATTGCTAGTTCGTCTGTCTTGTTTTTTAAACTTCTAATATTATAATGGACTAAATTGAAGAGATTATCTTTTTTATCTTGTTTTAGTTTTTCTGAAGTTTTTACGTAAATCAAATTGCTATTGATGCTACCGGTCCTTTCTCTAAAAAACTTTTAATGTTTCTTGTGCCTCTATTTTCCAAAACTGGAATCTCCATTCCCCACTCTGGTTAGTTTCCGTCACTTTCATACTCTGTGACACACTCATCCGCTCGTAAATAATGTCTGGAGTATCTACTGTTACTTGTCTCGGTTTCATTATTATATCTTTTAGTCTTCTAGCGATTACTGATTTACCCCTCCTGTTCAAGTGTAGTCCGTGACGTGTATGTTCACAAGCTTTCAGATTCCACATATCTAGTACTGTCGCTTTATTACGTGCGATATTCTTTAATCCTGCATTGATATTTTTAATTGTAGAATTAATGGTCGATGAATTGGGCAAATCATATCGATATGGAATTGTTCCGATGACGATATTTGTTTTTACTGACAGAGCAAGAAGTCTACATATTTGCTGTCGAAATGCTCTATTATAATTTTCATCCCAATTCAAATTCACGTCGTTTGTACCCCCTATAATTATCACCAAGTCATTGTCGTTCAGATTAGCCACCTCCTTGCTTCTCAGAACTGCATCCACTATCTGTGAAATTTTCGCACCCCCAAGCACGAAACCAGACACCAAGAAATTGTTTGTCAACGTATTGTTCAAATATGTTGCCTGATCACGGCCTTGGCTATCCGAGAAAATAAGCACTTTTCTTTTCCAATCTTGCGTTTCATTAATTTTATGGTCTGAATTCTTGAGTTCCCAATTGCGCTTGTTTTTAAGTTCATCGACTCGATTGGTGAAACTTGATACAATATCTCTCAATTTATAGTTTTCTTCCATTACAGTATTTATTCTGTCGTAATTTTTCCTTATCTCGAGTTCCATTTCTTGAATTTCTCTATGGAGAGAATTATTATTATCATTTAAAATTTTTATTGTTTGCTCTCGGATACCAACTATTTCTAAACTATCACAATCTGCCTTGCATTTACTAGTCGTCAGTCTGTAAGATGTTTCGGTTTGCGTATTAACACTTTTAGAACTTGTATCCAGTTCAGTTTGCGTTCCTACATCATTATTGTTTAGAGATAAACTACTATCAAGTATTTTCATTTTCTTGATCTCCTCAATGAGTGCATCTCTTTGAGAGAGTAACTCATCTATGCGCGCAGTGAGTTCCTCCTTCTCTTTGAGTATCAAATCGTCTGTTTGACATTCTGCGTCATTTAGCTTACTCTTTTGTCTACTATTTAATTTGGAGTCGAGTGACAATCTTTGTGTACTGTTTACTACTTTGTCTAGTCGCTCAATTAACCTCCCTTTTGCCTGAACATTTGTGAAATTCGTTGGGACCGGGGGTACTGTATGCTTAACATGCTTCACACTTATTTTTACTTTATCAAGCATTGCGTCGGTTGTAATGGAACCTGAACAACCCTTACTACTGCATTTCCACACCACGTCACCGTTAATCAGCGGATGACTTTTTCTGTAGCATTGATTTCCATAATAAACTCCTAATCCATTCCTAGAATTTTTGTACGTTAATATTGTCATGATAGTTTATAGGGTTTTATAAAAATTGAAAAAATCGTGAGTTATTTTGGGTGTAGTCTAATAGCTGCGATATTTTTTAGCGAGGACATTTATTTATAAATCGGTGAATAAGGATAGCGAAGATAAATAGGGTGAGAAAAGATATAGATAATATCTCTGGAGATGTGATAATCTAGTTGCAATTTAAAAAACAACACCTAAGGACAATCAGTTCTATGAGTTTATTCTGAAGAAAGTTGATAATAGAGTACTGATAAGAGTTTACCGGTATGATTCAAACACGTTGTTTAGTGATAAAGTTCGCCTGGCAGAAGGTAAGCGACAAGCAACAGGTCCTCAACCAGAATATAGGACAACTCCGTAGCATAGAAGGATACAGTCTTTTGGTGAACCAATGCGTTGCAATGACTATTGTTGATGTAATAAGCAGTAACTTGCAACACTTCTCATAGAGCACTTCCTTCGTTGATACGTATACTGCAGCGATACAGAGCAGTGATGTTTCTGTACTCTTACCGAAAAGAGTGGTCTCGTCAATGTCTATTAATCCGAGGGTAATTTTCGTCTATTAAGTTAAAAACAAGGGTGTCAAAGTTCAACATGAAGCTAAAACCTGAAGGGAATCGGTCCAAGTATTGGAGGTTATGAAGTAGATTAACCATTGAAAGACACAAAATAAAGTTTATTCACTCACTTTCACAACTCACAAACAGAAGTCACATATGAATCGTCACTTAAAAATCATTGTTTGTAGAGAAACTTTCGCAAATACTTGAAATAATGAAAAATAATTAGACGTGACTCAATAGGCTGTTGATCATGGCAGCCAGTGCTACCAACCTCTCAGCTTCATATTACTTTGTATGTTGAAGCCTAGGAATTTGACTAAATGTGGTGAATGTCGGGTTCCATAAGACACAGATAAAAATAAGCTCGGAATGTTATT
This sequence comes from Nilaparvata lugens, assembly GCF_014356525.2. Lineage (NCBI taxonomy): Eukaryota > Metazoa > Arthropoda > Insecta > Hemiptera > Delphacidae > Nilaparvata > Nilaparvata lugens. The sequence continues at coordinate 3,225,224 of NC_052509.1, forward strand.
ATTTCAATTACAAACTGTTGGCAACTGTTGATTCTATTAAATCATTCACTATGAAGAGATAGCAAACTTCGTGTGTCTCCAGCCTTATTGTTCTGTCACCAGCTGGCTTGGATCTTTGAATAGTAGACTCGAGATGTGCGGGAACACTAGCGTCAGGTGTGGTACTCTCACACAACTTTCCTTGCTCATTGAACTGTAAGCCCCATTCTTAAACGAGAATAAATTAGGGGAATAACATAATGACGATTGGCGGAAACATATTTGAAACTACGATCAGACTACTGTATAATGTGTTTATATAAAATTGTTTTCAGAGTACTTTTTCCTTTGTGTAAATAGTGAAATTCGATGATTTTTTAAAAGTCGTCAAAACAGCTGTTCTACAGATGACATATCTCGACTATGACGTGTTCTTCTTATGAACTTCTTTTCCTACCAACCTATACACGAGAAGGAGGTTACAAAGTCCATTTCTCAAGGATGGGGTGGACCCCCCATTACTTACCCATAAAGGAGACTCATGCCAGTTGATAGAGCTGATAATACAGGGTATGAATTTGAAATAAATCGGTCAAGTCATTTTTGATAAAATCGTGAAAAACATTGTTTTTTTAGTAATTATCCGCCATTTTTCTCAAGAATATTACGGAGCTCCTACAATTTTCACAGAAATGAGACTCATGTCAGTTGATAGGGCTTATAAATAGCTATCCATGTTATAAATTTTCAAGGAAATCGTTTGAGCAGTTTTTGAGAAACCCGTGAAAAGCATTGTTTTTTAGTGAATATCCGCCATTTTTCTCAAGAATATTACGGAGCTCCTGCAATTTTCCCAGAGATGAGGCTCATGTCAGTTAATAGGACTTATAAATAGCTATTCATCGTATAAATTTGAAGAAGATCGTTAGAGCAGTTTTCGAGAAAACCGTGAAAAAAACATGGTTTCTCAGTAATGATCCGCCATTTCTCACGCCATTTTCGCCATTTTGAATTGAATTTCTTATTGTCAGATCCTCATGGTATAAGGACCTTAAGTTTAAAATTTATCATTAATAAAAGTCAATCGGTTGATTAGGAATGGAGTTAGCGTGTTCACAGACATACAAACATACACACACATACACACACACACACACACACAACACACACACACACCACCACACACACACACACACACAACACACACACACACACACACACACACACACCACACACACACACACACACACAACACACACACACACACACACACACACACACAACACACACACACACACACACACACACACACACACACACACACACACACACACACACAACACACACACACACACACACACACACCCACACAACACACACACACACACACACACACACACACCACACACCACACACACACACACACACCACACACACACACACACACACACCACACACCACACACACACACACACACACCACACACACACACACAACACACACACACACACACACACACAACACACACACACACACACACACACACACACACACACACACACACACACACACACACACACACATAGCCTACACACTCACAGACCAACACCCAAAAATCATGTTTTTGGACTCAGGGGACCTTGAAACGTATAGAAAACTTGAAATTAGGGTACCTTAATTTTTTTTGGATAGCAATACTTTCCTTACCTATGGAAATAGGGCAAGGAAAGTAATTAGCAAGGACGATTTATTATCAGTTTAAATGTGAATTACAAGTTACCCATCATTGATTTGTCCAAAATAGGGCCTCAAGCGTGATCCATCAGGGCCATCTGGCAGATAGAGTCGATGACCGTCGGCATTGCAAGCACTCGCTATGCACCCGGACAGCTCCCACAAGACATGCGCGACGCTCGGTTGCTGCTGAAGCGCAACTGTCAGGTCCTGCAGCATTTGACGCTTGTCGGCGTGCACGCAAAACTACAAAAAATTGCATTATTCATTCAATGTTTGTCGTCTTCTAGTATTGAGAATTTTGTCATAATAAATAGAACAAATCTACTAATAAGACAACACAACAACAGTGGGCGTCTTTGCAAAACTTACTAGAAAAATAGTTATTTGTGCAACTAGTGCGCAAAGTGACAGTTTGCTGCACCGAAAGAAACGTTCACGCATGAACCTAGGCGAGTGCGGAATAATGGTTTCTTGAGTGCAGCAAACTAACTTTGCGCACATATTTCTCATTAAATTTTTCCTACAGCTACTATTGAATATGGAAAGTGGGTAATTATGGGTAAAATTCCCTGAAATCCATCAAATATTTTTCTGTGTAATCTCATTATTAATAAAAACCTTAATTTATTTAAAATTGAATAATAATAATTAAATTAATCAAGGCACATAATAAATAGGCAACGCCCTTCTCCACTGCCATATTATAACATGGACCTCACTATACCACAGTCAGTGTTACCAACTTAGTTTTGATTTTCCTGCACTGGTGCTCCATTAACCTACTAACTATTTTGCATTGTCATGCTGCAAATCTGGAGTACGCAAAGTAATACTTCGCGCACTAGAGCGGGAAAAGTGATTCTTTGCGGCCTGCAATCAGTGCAGAAATGGTCACTTTTCAAGGTATCTGTAGGAGAATATAATTTCCATGCTATAATTATAATATACAGAGTGGGTGAAAAGACCGAGAATGGCTTAATATCTCATACACAATAGTTATTTGTATATCTATAGTGAAAAGTACTGTTTTTTCTCCCGGAGGGAAAATTTTGAAGCCAGAGGCAAAGTCGAGGGCAACAATTTTCCTGAGGGAGAAAAAAAATTTCACTCGTGATATACACTACATTTTTCCTCCACCTACATTTTTATAAAAACTGCAAATAAAATAATTTTTAAAAACGTACGTGACCAAACACAATGTGTTACAACATAATCTAAAAAGTGAACAGAAACAGCTGGCTTGTAATCACAGTTCTCCACCGGCAGTGATATGTGCTGTCTGTTGGCAAAAGTTGTAACAACAATGGCCGCCACAACTACAGCTATGATGAAGTTCCCGTTTCAAATTTGATTAGTTACATTCAATAAAATAGTACATATGGAGGAGGTACTGCGGGAATGGTCTAAGGGCTGTATGGAAGGTTGTGAATGAAGCAACAGATACCCCTTGTAAAACTAATTGTTCTATTAAAGAGTTGGTTACCAAGGATAATCGCATTTTGAGATCTTATCAAGTAAATGAAATAGCAGAGGAGCTTAATGAACATTTTGTGAGTGTTGGTAGAAGAATTTCTGAAAAAATTACTAAGGTAAAGGACAAGATTTTTAGGGAAAAAACTAATAGATTGTTTTGTAATTCGTTTTTCTTTTTTCCTGTCATAGCAGAGGAAATTGATATGTGTATTAAAAACTTGAAGAAAGGGGTAGCACCAGGATTTGATGGAATTTTTTCTAAATGTCTGAGTTCAAATTCTCGCATAATTTCAGTTCCTCTGGCTCATGTAATAAATTTATGCTTTTTGAATGGTGTTTTCCCCGACGAGTTGAAAAAGGCCACTGTTATTCCTTTGCATAAGAATGGTAACAAAAGTGATCCAGGGAACTATCGCCCAATTTCTCTGCTTTCATGTTTGTCAAAGGTGATTGAGAAATGTGTTAAGACTCGTTTGGTCGAATTCTTGGAAAAATATGAAATTTTATCTAATTGCCAATTTGGTTTTCGTAAGGGTGTAAGTACTTCTGATGCTGTATATAAGGTTACTAAGAGAATTATTGAAACACTGGACAGGGAAGAAAAATGTATAGCTGTGTTTTTAGATCTCCAGAAGGCTTTTGATACAGTGGACCACAATATTTTATTTAGAAAGTTAGAAGGTATTGGAATTAGAGGTGTTGCATTGGGTTTCTTCAAAAGCTATCTCAGTTGTAGATCACAGGTGGTTAGTGTTGATGGTATAATGAGCTCAGAATTAGAAATTACGATGGTGTGCCACAGGGAACAGTTCTGGGTCCAATATTATTTTTGATTTACATTAATGACTTACTCAAGATAGAGCTTGAGAGCTGTTCTTTGTTTTCTTTTGCTGACGACACTGTTGCTATTTTCTGTGCATCAAAATGGGATGATGTTTTTTGTAGAGCTAATGAGGGTTTGAAAGTTATAAAAACTGGTTAGATTTCAACTTAGTTAGTTTGAATATAGCAAAAACTACTGCAGTGTCATTTTCTTTGACCTCAGCAGGTCAGCCAGATAACCAGGGGAGTTTGGCTTTTCATGAAACTGGATGCGATGATAATAGTTGTCTATGTCCTATAATAATATTAAGAACAGCACCAAATACTTGGGAATAATCATTGATAAGCATTTGAAATGGAGAGACCATATTTCATATTTATGTTCTAGGTTGAGGAAGACGCTGTATAAGTTTGTTCAACTGAGAAATATTTTTACAGTTGAGCAAATTAAATGGTTTTCTTTGCGCTTGTGCAGTCAGTTGTGCGATATGGTATAATTGGCTGGGGTGGTTGTGGTGTTACCGTTCTTAAGCCTCTTATAGTATTGTATAAGAAAATTATTAAATATGCTTGAAAAAACATGGTTTCTCAGTAATGATCCGCCATTTCTCACGCCATTTTCGCCATTTTGAATTGAATTTCTTATTGTCAGATCCTCATGGTATAAGGACCTTAAGTTTAAAATCTATCATTAATAAAAGTCAATCGGTTGATTAGGAATGGAGTTAGTGTGTTCACAGACATACAAACATACACACACACACACACACACAACACACACACACACACACACACACACACACACCACACACACACACACACACCACACACACACACACACAACACACACACACACACACCACACACACACACACATACACACACACACAGACCAACACCCAAAAATCATGTTTTTGGACTCAGGGGACCTTGAAACGTATAGAAAACTTGAAATTAGGGTACCTTAATTTTTTTTGGAAAGCAATACTTTCCTTACCTATGGAAATAGGGCAAGGAAAGTAATTAGCAAGGACGATTTATTATCAGTTTAAATGTGAATTACAAGTTACCCATCATTGATTTGTCCAAAATAGGGCCTCAAGCGTGATCCATCAGGGCCATCTGGCAGATAGAGTCGATGACCGTCGGCATTGCAAGCACTCGCTATGCACCCGGACAGCTCCCACAAGACATGCGCGACGCTCGGTTGCTGCTGAAGCGCAACTGTCAGGTCCTGCAGCATTTGACGCTTGTCGGCGTGCACGCAAAACTACAAAAAATTGCATTATTCATTCAATGTTTGTCGTCTTCTAGTATTGAGAATTTTGTCATAATAAATAGAACAAATCTACTAATAAGACAACACAACAACAGTGGGCGTCTTTGCAAAACTTACTAGAAAAATAGTTATTTGTGCAACTAGTGCGCAAAGTGACAGTTTGCTGCACCGAAAGAAACGTTCACGCACGAACCTAGGCGAGTGCGGAATAATGGTTTCTTGAGTGCAGCAAACTAACTTTGCGCACATATTTCTCATTAAATTTTTCCTACAGTTACTATTGAATATGGAAAGTGGGTAATTATGGGTAAAATTCCCTGAAATCCATTGAATATTTTTCTGTGTAATCTCATTATTAATAAAACCTTTATTCATTTAAATTGAATAATAATAATTAAATTAATCAAGGCACATAATAAATAGGCAACGCCCTTCTCCACTGCCATATTATAACATGGACCTCACTATACCACAGTCAGTGTTACCAACTTAGTTTTGATTTTCCTGCACTGGTGCTACATTAACCTACTAACTATTTTGCATTGTCATGCTGCAAATCTGGAGTACGCAAAGTAATACTTCGCTCACTAGAGCGGGAAAAGTGATTCTTTGCGGCCTGCAATCAGTGCAGAAATGGTCACTTTTCAAGGTATCTGTAGGAGAATATAATTTCCATGCTATAATTATAATATACAGAGTGGGTGAAAAGACCGAGAACGGCTTAATATCTCATACACAATAGTTATTTGTATATCTATAGTGAATAGTACTGTTTTTTCTCCCGGAGGGAAAATTTTGAAGCCAGAGGCAAAGCCGAGGGCAACAATTTTCCTGAGGGAGAAAAAAATTTCACTCGTGATATACACTACATTTTTCCTCCACCTACATTTTTATAAAAACTGCAAATAAAATAATTTTTAAAAACGTACGTGACCAAACACAATGTGTTACAACATAATCTAAAAAGTGAACAGAAACAGCTGGCTTGTAATCACAGTTCTCCACCGGCAGTGATATGTGCTGTCTGTTGGCAAAAGTTGTAACAACAATGGCCGCCACAACTACAGCTATGATGAAGTTCCCGTTTCAAATTTGATTAGTTACATTCAATAAAATAGTACATATGGAGGAGGTACTGCGGGAATGGTCTAAAATTGTCATGTTTTTTTCTGTATAAGGAGGGAGATAAGGACAACCCTAATAACTATAGAGGATTGGCAATGCTCAATAATATCACAAAACTTCTCACACATGCATTAGAGATAAGGCTGTCAGAGTGGGCTGATCAATGTCACATACTACCTGAGTGTCAAAGTGGATTTAGGAGAGGGCGTGGATGTCTGGACAATATATTTGTTTTGCATACAGTTGTTTTCCACCAGATAAAGGTTAGACGCCGAAAACTTTTTGCTTTATTTGTCAATTTCCAATCTGCATTCGACTCGGTTCCTTCCTCATGAGCTTCTATGGGACGAGCTTAGGTTGTGTGGAGTCAGCAGTGAAATGATAAGGCTTTTGAATGGACTTTATGACAGGGCTTCATTGGTTGTGAGAAGCGAGAATAGGACTTCAGACCCCATTGAGGTTACAAAAGGAGTGTTGCAGGGGGATTCACTAAGTCCATTTTTGTTTTCCCACTATTTGAGAAATATTGAGTCCTTCTACAGGGGAAGAGGATTCCATGGCATTCCATTCAAAAACCACACTGACATATTGATGTTACTGTTTGCTGATGATATTGTCATCTTTGCATGGGTGTAAGGTGGACCTGCGTAACAAGCTCAATTGTCTTTCCGACTACTGTGAGTCCCTGAAGCTGACTGTCAATATTGAAGAAACAAAAATTGTACCTTTCCATGCTAGGGGCCGCAAAAAAGTTTTTTCTTTTCACTATCGAGGTGAGGAAGTAGAGATAGTCAACAGATATAGGTATATACCTTGAGATATACCTTGAGATATATACCAACAGATATACCTTGGAGTAGACTTTCATGCGTCGGGTTGCTTCCGGAAATTCTGTGAAGGCTTAATCAGGAAGGCGAGAATTACTGGGGAGTCAGTCGTCCAGGTTCTTCGAAGAGCCAAGTCTGACACATGAGATGCTAAGATGAAACTCTACGATGCGGTAGTGCTGCCTTTGATTCTGTATGGCTCTGAAGTTTGGGGTCTTGGTTGTGCTGATGTTTTGGAAAGAGCACAGTAGTATTTTCTGAAACGTGTTCTTCTGTTGAATGTCACATCACCGAGTTGGGCGGTACGTTTGGAATTGGGTAGATTGAGGCTCAGTCACATTCTATTGAAGAGAACTTTTGGTTTTCTTTTAAGGGTCCTACAGATGTCTGAGTGTAGATACCCTAAACTCTGTTTCTCGGTGTTGTTGGACTGTGCACTGGAGCAGAACAATATACCTGGAGCCTCGGGATGGTTGTCTCTTCTCCAGAAGAAGTGCGGTGATCAGGGTATCGTAATTGCATGGGGAGATAGAGCTGACCTCTTTCACAGGTTGAAAGCTGTACAGGGAACCTTGTTCAGAAATTACGCAGATAGTTTGTATGCGGAAGATGTAGAAGCAGCACTCAGCTCTATGAATTGCCCTCACTATGCAGAATTGAATGCCAATTTCATTAAGGGTGAACAGCTTGGATTCCAAATGCCCATTGTCAAAGTCCGTTGTATAACTCAATTGCGAATGGCCACTAATGTATCTATATACTTGTATGTTAATAATAGAGGTACACAATTGAACTGTATGTCGAATTGTCCTATTTGTAATATTCATGAGAGAGAAGATATAGAACATTTCTTAGTACGCTGTCCAATGTATAACTCTATTCGTTCCTACTTTCTTGGCAAATTCATCCAAAATGTTGTTTCAGATGCGGACAAAGTAATGGTACTTCTATTAAATTTGAGTGAGAGGAAAATAAATAGTCTACATCCTTTATGTAGTAAAAGCAATTGATATTCGCTTCTTGATTTGTAGTGTTGATACTTGAGTACGTGATTTCACAAGTGGGATTTCCTGTAACTCATATAAAAGATGTGTAATGATTGCTATTGCATGCCCCAAGTAAATTAATAACATTTTGTTTGGCTTGAAAAATTGAATTTCCATCCAAATTTAGTGTAGTCTTATTGTAAATCAAGTAATTCGTTCTGACTTAACTACCATCATTATGCTCATTAGGATGCCTGTAAGTTTATTCAATAGCTTGAAATCTTGTAGTTAAAATTCAAAGTAATGTACCTGTCCAAAAGTACCTGTACCAATCCAAAGTAGTAATATAATTTGATGTTAATATACCTGTTAATTTTGGTAATATGCTTTGAAGTATTGTTTGATCTATAATTGTTATATTGCTGTGTTCTTCAAGTATTTATTCAAATTATAATTATTCCATTGATGTCTTGATACAATGTTCCATGTTATAAATTTCCAGTTATGCAGTAATATTCTATTATTATTGATTGTTTGATAATCCACATGGAGTGGAGACATTAATAACAGACATAGAGAGTGAAATCATGCTCTCTCATGAACTGACACTTTACTTTAGAATTCATTTCTATTGGATGTTATTGTTGGAATTATAGGATAATTGTGAATGTATCTCTATTTAACTGTATTTCTGTATTTGTATGGCTGGACCGAGAACAAATAAAATGATTATCTATTTATTTATTAATTTGATTAGTTAATGAGGAATATTCGTTGGCTGGTATTTTTAATAACATGGAATAAAAAAAATACATTTTTTTCAATATAGTGATATGAAGTTTGTAATAATTTTAGCATACAGACATAAATTTCATATATTGATCAAATGTCTGGTTGAGGTATTGAATTTAGTTGGTTTAATGACTACTCTATATGCTTCCTCATCTGAGCTTAGACCTTCTAGCCTATTTCAAATGTACGTAAAATAGAGATGCTTCCCATGTTATTTAAATGGAGTCACTTTTACGCTCTAGGGAGTTTTCCTTTTTTTTCCTCCCGAGAGCGAAAAAGTGACACTTAAGTATTATATTCCAAGGACTAAAGTAAGCACTTCAGAGAGGAGGTGGAGGAAAAGGTAATTTGACGGTCGGTGTGATTAGGGATCCTACTCAAATTGAAAAAAACCACTCAATTATGCCTTTAAAAATCTGGTCCACCATCTTGGATCCGCCATTTTGAATACAACTTTATTTTTTCAAATAGGAAGGTGGTCGATACATGATTTCGATACGGTATTTCAAGAAAAAATGAATGGCAGAAACCGCATATCGATATCTCAAACTGTGTTGAAGATATTCACATTATTAATCTATAATATTCAAAGCAGAAAGAAGAAAAAAAAGTATGAGAACTGCTTAGTATCTCATTGAACAATGTGATTTCAAGGTTGGTGTGATTGAGGATCCTACTCGAATTAAAAAAAAACTTCACAATGACTTCAAAACTCTGGTCCACCATCTTGGATCCGCCATTTTGAACGCAACTTTCTTCTTAAATAGGAAGGTGGTCATGCAATACATGATTCCTATACAGAATTTAAAGAAAAAATGAATGGCGATAACCGCATATCAATATCTCAAACCGTTTAGAAGATATAAATTCACATTATTAATGAATACCATGCAAATCAGAAATTAAAATATACATGAGTAGTATTGATTAATAATGTGAATATCTTCTAAACGATTTGAGATATCGATGTGCGGTTTTGGCCATTCATTTTTTTTTAAATTCCGTATTGAATTCATGTATCACATGACCACCTTCCAATTGAAAAAAAAAGTTGCATTCAAAATGGCGGATCCAAGATGGCGGTCCAGATTTTTAAAGTCATTGTTTAGTAGTATTTTCACTTTGAGTAGGATCCCTAATCACACCCACCGTGAAATCACATTGTTTTATGAGGTACTAAGCTGTTCACATACTTGTTTCTCTACTTTCTGCTTTGAATAGTATTGGTTAATAATGTGAATATCTTCAAAACGGTTTGAGATATCGATATGCAGTCTCCGCCATTCATTTTTTCTTGAAATTCTTTATAGGTATCATGTATCGCATGACCACCTTCCTATTTAAAAAAATAAAGTTGCATCCAGAATGGCAAATTCAAGATGATGGATCAGATTTTTAAAGTCATAATATAGTAGTATTTTCAATTTGAATAAGATCCCCAATCACACACCCACCGTCAAATTACCTTTGTGTATGAGATATTAAGCCGTTCTCGGACTTTTCACCCAATCTGTAATTTATTCCTATAATATACATTTTCATTTCCATTCTCTCATTTCAGACTTGATTTTTCGCTACTGTGAATGTAAAACTTCCTTCAAAACCAACTTGGAAGGATGAAAAATGTGATTGCATAAATGCTGAAATAATTAGCCCATATTATGCATGTTGATGAATCATGAATCATGAACTACTGAACATACTTCAATTCATTAAATATAAGGGCTACTTACTTTCCACCTGGATAAGCTCGTTTTCCTCCCAGCACTGTCTGAAAAATAAGCTCTCATCAATAAATTATATCTTAAAAATCGACATTCACAAACGTCATTGTGAGAATCTATTTGTCAACTTCGTTCTTGAGAAACAGAACTACTAGTTATTATGTCTTCTCTTAGCAAATAAGCTTTTCAAAAGCACAATATAATATTACAAATTACAATAATATAATATCAAAAAACATGTGACCAATTTCAGATATTCAGATACATAAATAGTCATAGATTTATTGTTCACCTATCTATCTTGAATGAGAATAATATATTTCTTGATCTTTTAAATTTATTAATTCAATAATACTACGCGTATCTCTCATAAGCTTACACGTATTATTCCTCTATGAATTAATGAATTTATCTTATTTGCCAAAAATAAAAAATATTGGGAAACTTCACAAAAGATAAGGCGATATGCAACTGCACTAAACTAAAGTGGAAACATAACTTGGAGTAAAACACACGCCATTTGCAACAAATCTCTCAAATGTGCTCAGTTGATTTTATTAATTCATTGTCTTTGATATCTCATTGCGTTGGATGGTGACACCTCACAATTTAAATTTATATAGTGAGGTCCACGTTATAATGGCAGTGGAGAGAGATAGAAGGAAAACGTTGCCGATCCTCTGTCTTGTAAATGCCTTCTATAGCCGGTAGCTGATACAGGTTTATTGATGAAATATTAACTGTTCATTCTTAATTAAAATAAACAATTGTATTTTATCAAGCAAGAAATTATTTTTTTCAATAATTTAATAATGAATTTTCATAATTGAGATGAAATATTTTGTTAATAATCAATTCTACATTGTTAAAAGACGATCTGGCAACAGAGCAAAGCGAGAAAGAGATAGCGCTATCCGCATTGTTGAATGATAGACAAGGATAGCAATACCATTGCTAATCAAACACTGTTATTATAACGTGAACCTCACTAGAGCAATTATGCGATTTTCAAGTGTGGCTGAGATGAATTGACACTTATATATAATACTTGAAAATGGCATAAGTGCTCGAAGCCATAGTTGTGTTTATGTGCAAAATATAAAGAATGAATACCAATAATTTTTCATGATAATTGAAAATCCAAGTAGCCCTATCCAAATACTTCATTAGAAATTATTGAGACAAAGTACAACTTGGATATAATGAAATACAATAACATCAAAATGTTTTAATCTATTCTTGTTTTATACTCACTGCCACTTCCTCTTTTCTTATCCCGTTGCGTTCTCCTTATAATCCACCTCTCCAGCTGTTCTATCTCGACTTCTTCCATGACCCATTCCTCAAGAAAGCCGGGATGTGATTGCAGAAAATCTGACACTTCTTGCGCTGACAGCTCCTGTTTATCATCTGCAAAATACCATCCAAAGTTATTCACCGCTCGTCGAGTATATATTTCACTAAAAAAACTTCTATGAGCAAACCATGGAGCGAAGAACAAGAACTTATAGTCGTTCTTTCTCCTGTTAGAACTGATAGAACTGAGGATATATATAACTCAAAAATGGATTTTGTTTTTGGAAATAGGTATCTTTAGCATTTCACCCGGATTTATTCTACATAGCCTATACTTAAGAACGTTATCTTTTCACTCAATAAATTCTGAGAGTTTAAACTGAAAAATCTTCAGGAAATAGAAGATCTATTTAATAAGAAATAGATCAGAGTAGATTAATACCAGGCGCACACCGTTGCGAATATATTGCGAAGTTTTGTTGCGGTGCGAATTCAATTCCGAGAATTTGCCGTGCGGAGGTTTAATACTATTGCGGTGTATGTGCTGGCGCAAACCAATACGTTGCGAAATATTTGCTTGTGAACTTTTGCTATATGCAGCATTTGCAGCGCTTTTTAACGTTGCGAATTTTGTGACGAGCTCTGGAACTACACTAGTTTCGTCTGCCTTGTAAACAGTAGTACAGACATTGCACGACCACAAGTAGGAAAATGGCGAACACAGAACAATTGTTGGAGACTATTTATAATTATCCAATATTGTATGATCTTTGTCAAGCAGATTATAAAAAACATAAGGATAGCTGTCTATCCTTCCTCAATTATTGTGGTACAAGAGTATGATATTCTCCAAATTGAAGTCTATCTTTATTAATGGCAGGCACCCACATTTTTTTGGTCTTTCATCTTCTTCAGAATCTGCCGCCACAGTAAGGTAATAGTAGGACGTCGTCTTCATCATCTGATGATATCATTATGAACTTCAGTAAATTGAGATGAAGTTGAATTTTAGATGATAAAAGTGCTGAACTGTTTGGTTCAGAAACTGAATCACCTTTTAAATAAGACTATCAAATCACAGTTACGGCATTTTATTCAACGGAAAATTTGTATAGCATCAATTTTGAAAACGAACTAATTGATCCAAAATTTGATTCACTGTGGTTTGGGAAGGACTTTCTTCAGAAATAGATGAATAAATGGATTTAGCGATTCTGTTGAAAAACATTCTCCCGCGAAAAATCAGTCAGTTCAGTAACGGTATGAAAACCTACCAGAATATCGATCAGTTCTGTTACAAGATTCTTCGAGTCTATTATGTTGATGGGTTCAGGAAAAATGAATAGAAAAAACTGAGCTACGTACCGTACTATAAAGTTCTCATTACATCATGCCTACCATACCTATATTCAGGTATTTAATACCACAAGTGGGCATAGTATTCCTGGAAATATAATAATAATATGTATTCTATCATCAATCTCTTCATCGTAGAACTAATTCATGATCAGGAATAAAATTTATCAATTAAGACATAAATCATGAATCAGTTGCACTAAAAGGTAATCTGTAATGCATAGCCAGCACCACCTAAATACCGGACCTGCGCCTGTGTGAAAATTTAGGTAAAATGGCGCCGATATGTGGTGGAGTCTCAACTCAGCTGACACTGATATGCTGTCATCAGTTTTAAGTATTTATTTGTAGTTAAGTGAAGTTGTCACGAGATTTATAATATTTTCTAGTTTTATAATTGATCGATATTATTATTTTAAAATTAATTATTATTTAAGATTGAATAGAGATTCAAATTAGATTTTTTTAAATGTAAATAAAATAAAAATCTCAGTACCCTTTTTTTGAAATATTTAATCACAACATGTTTCGGACATTGATGCCATTTTCATGTGATATGAAGTGAACAAATAAATACTGCTGGAAGGTTCTTATTTTGATCATTGACCGAGCGAAGTGAGCTCTAAGATTCAAGTCGACTGTTTGGCATTTCTCTTAATGTTTAAATGTTTAAATGTAAAATGTTTAAATGTTTAAATGTTTAAATGTTTAAATGTTTAAATGTTTAAATGTTTAAATGTAAAATGTTTAAATGTTAAATGTTTAAATGTTTAAATGTTTAAATGTTTAATGTTTAAATGTTTAAATGTTAAATGTTTAAATGTTTAAATGTTTAAAATGTTTGAATGTTTAAATGTTTAAATGTTTAAATGTTTAAATGTTTAAATGTTTAAATGTTTAAATGTTTAAATGTTTAAATGTTTAAATGTTTAAATGTTTAAATGTTTAAATGTTTAAATGTTTAAATGTTTAAATGTTTAAATGTTTAAATGTTTAAATGTTTAAATGTTTAAATGTTTAAATGTTTAATGTTTAAATGTTTAAATGTTTAAATGTTTAAATGTTTAAATGTTTAAATGTTTAAATGTTTAAATGTTTAAATGTTTAAATGTTTAAATGTTTAAATGTTTAAATGTTTAAATGTTTAAATGTTTAAATGTTTAAATGTTCGAATGTTTAAATGTTTAAATGTTAAATGTTTAAATGTTCATATATATGTTATATATTCATATGTTTATATGTTCATATGTTTATATGTTTATAAGTTTATATGTTTATATGTTTATATGTTTATGTTCATATGTTGCGTATTTACGGCGAAACGCAGTAATAGATTTTCATGAAATTTGACAGGTATGTTCCTTTTTAAATTGCGCGTCGACGTATAAACAAGGTTTTTGGAAATTTTGCATTTCAAGGATAATATAAAAGGAAAATGGAGCCTCCTTCATACGTCAATATAAGAGTGAAGATCAGACTATAGAATTATTCATCATAAATCAGCTGTCGAGTTGACTACAAATTGCATGCCATGACGCATGCAATTCAATATCTCAATGTAACTTAGTAAAAAAATTAACAGCTGTGTAGACTATAAATTGCATGCCTCATTGAATGCAATAATTTTCATGCACTATTAAATAGGATGCAAAGAGCTTTATAACAGCTCGTCTGGGCGCCTAGATGTCTTCTGGTTTTCTCACGCTAAATTCCGGAAAGCGTTCTATGATAATTAAATCTTGTGTAAGTATGATCATATCAAATAAATAGTTAGTGTTTCAGTGTGGATGTGCTTATGGTTTGGGACGTCGTTATAACTGTGCGAGGTCTACTGTTCACAGAACTACTAGTATGTTAGTGTATTCATATGTTTTTATGAACTAGGACTGTAAATTTTGGGTTTAAATTCGCATGATTCTATCAAAAATGGGGTTATTGGTGTCTAATTGGATTAAGTTTATTATTTTATCTCTGTTTAATTTTGCTGCCTTATAAATATGAAATTCTTCTTTGACATGCAGTTTTCCACTTTTATTACCTACCATAATTTAGTATTTTCATATTGGAATTTATATCTGTAAAATTATGGCCTGAATCTATCAAGTGTTCAGCAAATGCCTACGTTTGTGTATAATTTTTAGATTTTAGTGCTTGGATATGTTCTCGAAACCTGATATGGAAATTTCTACCTATTTGTCCGATATACAATTTGTCGCAATCACTACATTTAAGTTCATAGATTCCAGATTTTTTAAACCTATCTTGCTGTACATTTAAAATTGATTTCTTTTTTATCAGTTAGAATGCATTATTTGTTGTCCTATAACCTAGAATGAATTTATTTTTTGTAAAGGTTTTTCTTATAGCTTTATTAAATATTGTGTTATATGGAACACAAATATATTCTTTATTTCCTACATTTCCTTGATTATTTCTATTCTGTATTAATTTTTCTTTTTGTTTGTAAATCATTCTATCAATAGTTTTGGTATTATCAGCGAACTGATGCTGTAAAGAAAACTAACCGAGATGTACTCGAATCTATTCTGGATAATAATACAGAGTGAGCATTAATTATTGAATCTATTTCATAGGTGAATAAAAAAAAACAAATAGTAGTAGATTTTAGAGAAATGAGATTGATTTATATTACAAGTAGCCCTATACAAAAAAGAGATAAATATATTGTTTTAGTATTCAAAGATTTAGTGAGTGTTTAATGAATTCAAATTGTGAATATTAAAGTTTTAAGAATTTAAAATGTATAGTGAGTGTTCAGTATTCTAAGTATATTCAGTGTTCAAAGTGTTTTAATCAACAATAATTTTATAATAATTCAACCGTAGATTACTTTTGTTTATCATCCGCAACTCAACATTTAGCTTTATACAACAACATGCTACAATGAGTAGACCTTCTGACGTTATTTTTTTAATGAATAACGATTTGCCTCGGCTTGGCTGCAATCGGTAAAGCATGAGTGTAAATATATATAAGTCTGGTCGGTTTTTTAGAATACAATTTCGATAAAATCCTTATAGGTTCGCTCAGGAGCTCCTGCAGTTTATTGCCTTTGAATAATTTATAGAAATCTTTGGAATGTATTATTTCCAGAGAATTAAATTAACAATGCAATGTATTGTTGTGTAAACCAGCTTATTCTATTACTGATAAAATTGGATGGTAACTCTCTTAGTGATTTAATACTGATAAGTAATAAATAGATATGAGATTTGTCCTGTGTGGTATTGGGGAATAAAATAAATGGTACACCATAAAAAATTTGATACATATATTGTACGAGTAAATATTAAAAGTCAGATAAATATGGAAAATATATAGAGCAACAAAACATACACAACAAAAACAAGAATAAAAATATCAAAAGAAAATATCACAGACTGGTACACTATTCTTTAGCTCTTTAGCACGAAACGTTACCATGTGCTTTTTTAATTCATTGATAATATGCATTCATTTGTATGCAGCTTAGGTATCGACTTGCTGTTGCTTATCAATTTAGGCAATCTCACTTTATATCTTATTCCAAAAATCATAGAATAATAACTTGATAAATCAAAGATTATAAATATATTATTTTCTGTAGTTTTCAGTATATTTCTCAATAATATATATATATCTCTTAGGGCATAAGGTTCGGCCTCTGATGGAAGTAGATAAATCAATTTATCCAGTGAACAAGAGCTACATAATATCATTACAAATTATTGAATAGAATCAATGATTCAGTGAGCATTTGTCTTACAAGATTGAAATTTAATATTCCTTTAATTTGTGTACCTTTGGATATGTAAATTGACTTATTCTTATTTAATAAAATATTTCTTATAACTTCTTAAGACTTGCGCAAGTTTTATATCAATTTTTAATATTTATAACCTTTCCGACGAGCTAGCTTTTATATTTGTTTCACTAGAAGCACTGAGGGCGCCCTAACTTTATATATTTCGACTATTTATCACTCATGTGCTGAATTTTTATAAGCTGTTGGCGGCGATCCGAATTTTCTGGTAGTCCTGGAATTTTGGTGGCCAAAGTCGTCTTCTCCAAGGGATTAAATAAATATTTAAATGACTTTCGCTTTAATGCAGCATCACTAAGTCTTATGAAAAATAAATAAATGAATTTAAACTTTAAGTCTTCAAAAAGTACAATGTGATAAAGGGTCTTGTGCTCTACAAATTTTAGTGTCATTCCATAGTGGTGTCTGGCAGGCAAGTGGGCAGGTTCTACTTTCATTTCTACAATTTTCATTTCCGACTTACAAATTTACATAAATTTAAATAATTCGCTACTACGCCATTTAAAGGTTCAAATAGTCCATGCCAATCTACTAAACCATTACTTATATCCCAGGTATGATACCTTATATTTCTGGAACCATATCCAATACATAAACTGAGTAATAAAAATTTATAAATCTTATCATTTATAGAAATATTTATAAATACATTTGAATCAGCTCTCTATTGCCGCCCATCGATTACCGCAATTTGATTTGTTCATGCAAATTCACTACTGTATACATGCGCCTAGGAACATCCTACTTCCTTAATATTCTAATTTATTTTTATTTGGTGGTTTAAGTATATTTATTACATATAATATATTTTTATAAGGTTTATAAGTTGTTTCTCCCTCTACAACAATTAGCCATGTGCTTTTTTAAAGTCCTCCAGTTGCATACCATTTGTTTACAATAAATTTTTGCCAAGGTGTCTGGCTAGATTTTACGTTATGCAACTTGATCGATCATTAGGTCGCCGATCAGTAGGTATTTTAAGCCTAACCTCAAATTTTCCAATACTTCATATAATATAATATGAGTAGCAAATAGCTATCTTTTTCTATTCGGCTGTTCTAATTTTAGCCGTGATACCTGTTATTATCTAATCTTTCAATAATCGTTATCGCATTTGGCGATACTAGACTAGCTATTTCACTTCAGACCTATAAAATTCTCCCAAATAGGAATTTTGTTTACCCATCAGATTTTAATATGTTACAACCTATGAACAGTTTTAATTGAACATGCCTAGAAATTATTGTGTCCCTGGGTGTAAATCGAACTATCATAGAAAAACCCCCTTAGTGACCCTAATTACTTTTCCCAGAGATAAGCTGAGGAAAAAGTGGACAATCTTTATCCGTAGGAAAGATTATAAAAGTGACTAACAATTCGGCTGTGTGTATCAATCATTTCAGAGCATCATACATTATTGAAAAAGACAAGTTTTGTGTGAAGATAGTTCTTATGTGACTGTTCTAAGAAAAAAAGTGAAACTATCTGATGGTGCCTTTCCTACAATTTTTCCAAATCAGCCTTCTTACAACACAATTAAATCGTGTGCAATATATTTCTGAACAATTACCGCAACATGAAGAATAATCATCACTTGCCCAAGCAAGCAAAGTCGCGAAAATTGAGAACAATGAATTCTTAGGCTAGAATAAAATAACGATAATTATAACCTATGTGCATGTGAATTGCACTTGGATGCTATGTGCATGGGAATAAATAAAGTCCAGTCACCCTATCAAATAATTACTTATTCAATAAGAACCTTATTTAAATTCTTTAAAATGATTTTGAAGAGTAATAAGTTATTTGAGAGAGGTGGAACTTAGCTGATGGCAGTAAGTTAGTCCACCACCTACGGCGGCCATCTTGTTTGTATGCTCAGGTCAGGTCCGGTATTTAGGAGGTCCTGGTATAGCCTACTTACTAATTTTGCAACGAAATCTATTCCTCTACCCAATTCTGTGGCATTGGATTGCACAGTTGTGATTTATTTCGTGAAAAGCATTGTCCCAATTTGTGAGTTATTACAGAAATGGAATAATTATAGTAGTGTAAAATTTGCAAATGTTGGCAATGATTCTTATATTGGGCAGTATTTTATCAATAACAGTATACAGTGGAGGTGGATGTACAAGAGAAGCTTTGCCATGATTTGGAATATTATCATTATAGAATTATAATAATTTTGTTTACAATATTATATTTTAGTTCCAAGTGAATAATTGAAAGGAGCTACAGTATAATTCAATTATACTACAGTATAATTGAAAGAAACAAGATTCAATTTGTGAAATTAAAGCT